>NC_063235.1:7885928-7888428 GCF_020740725.1 Corvus hawaiiensis
TAGGGGTTAGGGTTAGGGTTAGGGTGTTAGATTTAGGGCTAGGGTTTGTGGCTTGGGGTTAAGGTTATGGGCTTAGGGTTAGGGTTAGTATTTGGGTTAGGGTTAGGGTTAGGGTTGGTTTAGGGTTAGGGTTAGGCCTTTGGTTTAGGGTTGGGCTAGGGTTAGGGTTAGGGTTATGGTTAGGGTTAGGGTTAGGGTTAGAATTTGGGTTAGGGTTAGGGTTAGGGTTGGTTTAGGGTTAGGGTTAGGGTTGGTTTAGGGTTAGGGTTCGGGTTAGGGCTTTGGGTTAGGGTTAGGGTTACGATTTGGGTTAGGGTTAGGGTTCGGGTTAGAGTTAGGGCTTTGGGTTCGGGTTAGGGTTCGTTTAGGGTTAGGGCTTTGTGTTAGTGTTAGGGTTGGTTTAGGGTTAGGGTTACGGTTAGGGTTAGGATTTGGGTTAGGGTTAGGGTTCGGGTTAGGGTTGGTTTAGGGTTAAGGTTAGGCCTTTGGTTTAGGGTTGGGCTAGGGTTAGGGTTATGGTTAGGGTTAGGGTTAGGGTTAGGGTTAGGTTTGGTTTAGGGTTAGGGTTAGGGTTGGTTTAGGGTTAGGGTTCGGGTTAGGTGTTAGGGTTAGGGTTAAGGTTAGGATTTGGGGTTAGAGTTAGGCTTTAGGTTAGGGTTAGTTTGGGTTTGGCTTGGGGCCAGGGTTAGGGGTTAGGGTTAGGGGGTTAGGGTTAGAGGTTGGGGTGACGGGTTAGGGCTAGGTTTGGATTAGGGTTGGGGTTATGATTAGGAGGTTGGGGTTAGGGTTAGGGTTAGGGTTGGTTTCGGGTTAGGGTTAGGGTTAGGGCTTTGGGTTAGGGTTAGGGTTGGTTTAGGGTTAGGGTTAGGGCTTTGGGTTAGGGTTAGGGATTTGGGTTGGTTTAGGGTTAGGGTTAGGGTTAGGGCTTTGGGTTAGGGTTAGGGTTAGGATTTGGGTTAGGGTTAGGGATTAGGGTGAGGGTTTTGGGTTAGGGTTAGGGTTAGGGGTTTGGGTTAGGGTTCGGGTTACGATTTGGGTTAGGGTTAGGGTTAGGGCTTTGGGTTAGGGTTAGGATTTGGGTTAGGGTTAGGGTTGGTTTAGGGTTAGGGTTAGAGTTAGGGTTTTGGGTTAGGGTTAGGGTTAGGTTTAGGGTTAGGGCTTTGGGTTAGAGTTAGGGTTAGGGATTTGGGTTAGGGTTAGGGTTAGGTTTGGTTTAGGGTTAGGGTTCGGGTTAGGGCTTTGGGTTAGGGTTAGGGTTAGGGTTGGTTTAGTATTAGGGTTAGGGTTAGGGTTAGGGTTGGTTTAGGGTTAGGGTTAGGGTTGTGTTAGGGTTAGGGTTAGGGGTTAGGGTTAGGGTTAGGGTTGGGTTAGGGTTAGGGTTGGATTGGGTCAGGGTCAGGGGTTAGGCTTAGGGTTTGTGGGTTGGGGATAAGGTTATGGGGTTAGGATTAGGGCTTTGGGTTAGGGTTAGGGTTAGGATTTGGGTTAGGGTTAGGGTTGGTTTAGGGTTAGGGTTAGGGCTTTGGGTTAGGGTTTGGGTTAGGTGTTAGGGTTAGGGTAGGGTTTGGGGTTATGGTTAGGTTTTGGGTTAGGTTTAGGGTTAGGGGTTAGGGTTAGGGTTGGGTTAGGTTTAAGTTTTGGGTTATCATTAGGGTTAGGGGGTTACGGTTAAGGTTTGGGGGTTAGTTTTAGGGTTGTGTTAGGGTTAGGGTTAGTGTCAGGGTTAGATTTAATGATTAGGGTTTGTGGTTCGGGTTAGGTTTGGGTTATGGTTAGGGTGTTACGGTTAAGGTTAGGGGGTTAGGGTTAGGGTTGGGTTAGGGTTAGGGTTAGGGTTAGGGTTAGTGTCAGTGTTAGATTTTATGATTAGGGTTTGTGGTTAGGGTTAGGTTTGGGTTATGGTTAGGGGATTACGGTTAAGGTTAGGGGGTTAGGGTTAGGGTTGGGTTAGGGTTAGGGTTAGTGTCAGGGTTAGATTTTATGATGAGGGTTTGTGGTTAGGGTTAGGTTTTGGTTTAGGGTTAGGGGTTAGGGTGACGGGTTAGGGTTAGGGTTAGGGTTAGGGTTAGGGTTAGGGTTAGGGTTAGGGGTTAGGGTTAGGGTTAGGGTTAGGGTTAGGGTTAGGGTTCGGGTTAGGGTTAGGGTTGGGTTAGGGTTAGGGTTAGGGTTAGGGGTTAGGGTTAGGGTTAGGGTTAGGGTTAGGGTTAGGGTTAGGATTTGGGTTAGGGTTAGGGTTGGGTTAGGGTTAGGGTTGGTTTAGGGTTAGGGTTCGGGTTAGGGCTTTGGGTTAGGGTTAGGGTTAGGTATTAGGGTGAGGGGTTTGGGTTAGGGTTAGGGTTAGGTTTAGGGTTAGGTTTAGGGCTTTTGGTTAGGGTTAGGATTTGGGTTAGGGTTAGGATTTGGGTTAGGGGTAGGGCTTTGGGTTAGGGTTAGGATTTGGGTTAGGGTTAGGGATTAGGGTGAGGGGTTTGGGTTAGGGTTAGGGGTTAGGGTCTGTGGT